>NW_028227258.1:113622798-113662798 GCF_978045245.1 Mus caroli
CCCAGGTTGGCATGGAACTACCGATATAGACCAACATAATTCCGTCTATGTTTGCAGCAATGCTGAGTGTAGGTAGCACAGGAGTGTTTAGCCACACTTGGCCCCATGATAAGAATTTTGAAATACCCTTTGCATTTCTCAATACATTTTTCTTTGTGAACTATCCACACATTTGACTACATATGGAAGACTATGGGGAAGAATAATGACCATTGTATTTAAAACCCTTAAGCAGACTTTAGCCAAAAGGAACTGAAAATATTCACAGTGAATCCTAGAAGGAAATTACAGGAAGACATTTCAGCACCCTCATATTTTCCATATTAAAATCGATTTTCTTTTGTCCAAATACAGGCTAATTAGTAATTATAAGAAGCCGTATTTTTACATATATATTTTCTGTCCAAAATTTAAATATTGACCATTATCTGAAGTTGCAGATCATTGGCTTAAGGTATTAGAATGTAACATTTAAAATAGCATCTTCCATATGTTATAGTAAGTATACTAATATGCTGCATTGCTCCTTGATTGTCAATTTTGAGAAAGCTTTTAGATTCTGATAAAAATTATGCAGATTCCAGCATGCAGCGATCCTTAGAGTTTCTATTAAACTGACACTAATGTTCGCTGCCCATCACACTAACAGTAATCTATCTGAACTCCAGGCTGGAATACAAATTACTGTGATGAGTGAATCCCAATCTTGAAGTTTCTTCTCCATGTTGCAAGTAGACACATGTCAGCACACAGGGAAAAGCACAGAGGTATCAAAGTCTTTCAAGTAACTGACTGTCTTTTTGTCACGGGGCAGGCTACAGTTGACACACAAAATCTTAAAAAGAAAATGAAGCCACTTTGAGTTCAGAGCAAAAGGTTGAAAGAGAGAAAAATATATGTGACACTATTCTCAATTATTTAGAAATATTGCTGTGGACCTTCTTCTTCTGAAACTTTAAAAAATAATTAATAGTATATAGTTTGTTGGACTTACTTTTGAATAATTATAAATACTAATGATTTTGTGTCTAATTAATATTTTATTATATTCATTCTTGATTGTAGCTGACAAGTGCCAGTTACTTCAGTTGTCCCACAATGAAGAAAAGGAGAAATAAGTACTCATGTGAAGGAGATATTGTCACTAGGTTTCAAGGGAAGACTTTGGTATACAACGTCAATTGTGTAAATACTGCTTCATATTCTGATGCTATGACCCTTCACAGTAAGTTTGAGTAACTACCTTGAATAATTTCACCAAATAGGTTTCTCTATATACTCTTGGCTGTATAGAAATAATTTTACAACTATGTTACAAGGCCGAATCACCATGTATTTACAATGTGTTTTTTGATAGTATATATGAACTAATTAAATATATTCTCTACATATACAATGTTACATATAATTAGCTAATAGTTTATATGTGTGTTTATTTGCAGATTCTGTTTATTATAAAAGATGAATAAGGGTAAAACTTATTAAAATATATCTAAGTCCTGTAACTCCCATAGTACCTGAGATTATTTTAAAAAATCAATTATTTTCAAAATGTGAAGAAAACAAATGTGATTCAAGAACATTTATAATAAACATACTTTAGCAACTCCCTAGAAAGCAAACCAACCCGTGGGCATCATTACCATGGTTCAGGTGGGTACCTAATATCTTCTGAAAAAGAGAAACAAAATCATAAAAGAATATAATGCTGGAGACGGTTGTAGTGTCTAAATTGAAAGTTTACTGTGAGATAAAGGTTTTGATAGATGCCTTTTCATTAGGAAGAGTCTCTTCCAGGAAACTGTAGAGGATTTTGCTGTAAAGAGAATCCTTTCCACGTCCATTCTTTACTGTCCTCTACTCTTTGCGTTTTACAAAGAAGCACACATATTGCACATGAGTCTTAATCATGAATGCATTTTATGATATATTTTATATACTCAAAAAGTCTAATAGTGAACATAAATATAACTTTCCCCTCGATAAACATCTATATACAGCTTTCAGACTGCTAAAACTATTTCGGTGCTGAAGCATTATAAAAACAGACACAATATTTCGTGTGTTAACCCCTAAGGGTATGTGCACAAATAACTATAAAGACTTGGTAGCTCCTGGTGATAGACAAAAGTAAGTATTGTAAAAAGTCAAGTTTTGTGTATCAGAAAGGTCATCAGGTTTCCTTACTAAGCATGGTTGAGGGGATATGTAGAAAACTGTTAATACAAAGTCTCATCCCATCATTGATTACAGCTTCATGGAAGCTACATCATGTATTCAACCTCTCAGTTATTATGGTTTACTGACATCACTTAAATTTGCTTGTCACTGGGGTAGGGTGGAGGTAGATACAAAAGAAAGAACAATGTATAATGAATATATTTATATTATCTCCAACTTCTCTTACAAAACGTCAATCACTCTACTACTATAAACCGAGCTATATTTATTTATTTATTTATTTATTTATTTATTTATTTATTTATTTATTTGGCATGGTTACTTGGTTAAAGTAATATTTATTCTAAGAAGACTGTAGAAAGAGCATGTCATGATATTAGAAAAAGAATCTGTCACATTACAGCTTTTATACTATATTTTGGTTTATATATATTTCTTTCTGAGCAATGAAGATCAGGAAACTCATCTATGTATGCTTGCAGCTACCAAATTAGTAACAGCACTGTATATTATCTATAGTTTATCCTCAAGCATAGGAAGATTTTTAACCATGATTGCTTTATGGATTATAATATGGAGAATGGCATGCATCAGTTTGCTTGGTAAGAGTCACCTAGGCTGCTAGTAGACAGCCTCCTTATGGTTTTTTCAAAGAGGTTACTGGCAAACTATGGATGGTTAAAATATTTGGTTGAAACCATGGGAGTTATGCATCTGTTCTCTCCATTCAGTATCAGAAAGTGGACTATAGCTTCTAAAGTACAATTGGGTTTCCAAGATAACCAGATTATCACTTTCATTTTTTCTTTCTTTTTGTGCACTTGTATGCAAGGATTGAAACATGACAAAATCATAGTATGTTGTAGTTTCTTTTGGAAATTTATTAGCCTGTCTTATTTTTAAAATTTTAAAATAAGAAAGAAAAGAAACAGCTCCAAGTCACTTTGACACACTGACATATGATGTACTGTTCATCTTCAGCATACTCCCACTGGAATGGTTAACTTTCAAGTTGTGAAATAGTCAACATAAACAAGCAGAACTTCAGAGCTTGGAGAGTTTTCACCTCTGTGGGATCTTTTACACTGAATCTGTTCTCACAGAAGCCTGCCCTGGAAATGTGGGTTAGGGTTCATGTTCATGGACAAAAAAAAGGAAAACATAAAAATTTTGCTAATTTAAATGAACACATTTTCTACAAATTCTCTGTGTATGGCATGTTAACCTCCAAAATAAATTGCCAATGTATTTATTTTGTTTATATAATTTATTATTTTGTGTAGTTGTTTCTGTTATTGAGGGTATTTAATTTCTATCATTTTTCCTCTTATTTAAAATATTTTTTTCATATAATATATCCTGATTATGGGTATCCCTCTCTCAACTATACCAGTTCCTGCCCACCTACCCACCCATGAAGATCCATGCACTTTCTCTGTCTAATAAGAAAACAGCTATCTGTATGATAAAAATGTATATATATAAAGATAGAATAGAATAGAATATAGTATAGTATAGTATAGTATGGTAAAGCAAGACTAAAAGAATGAAATTAGACAAATATTAAACTGGAAGTCATATCATCTATGCAAATGACCTTAGGGTTAAATAAAAAATAAAATATTTAAGATAAAATAATTTTTTAAAGGGAAAGTTCCTGATACAACTTTATACACCACATAAACATTTTTTAAAAGTGTGATCATTTCATTTGATGACAAAATTCAATACCCCTTCATAATAAAAGTTCTAAAGTGATTAGTAACACAAGGGGGATACCTTAATATAATAAAGGCAGCATATAGCATACTCATATTCAATACCATCTCAAGTGGAAAGAAATTCAAAACATTTTCAGTAAAATAAAGAACAATGCAAGGTTGTCTGTTGCCTTTATACCAGTTTAGTATATTCCTTGAAGTCTTAGCTAAAGCAGGTTCTAACTCTTGGGCAACGCAGACAGCCTTTCACGGTCCAACAATAATCTAAACACATCACAAATTGGTCAAATATTAGTGGTCTTTTTGGGCTTCTCTGACATGTTTATTTCCTATATTTTAAAGCACAGCTTATGAATATTGTTATTTAAATCCTACTACAGGTTAAAAATGTAATTCCAATAATCATAAAGATAGAAAATTATGTATTAGACACTAAAACAGCCATTATTTGAGATGTTTCCAGGGGCACACACTTGTAACTAAAGCCCAAGAAAAGTAATTACATCTTTTGAAGACAGTTGTAGGAATACTACATAAAATACAGATCTTATTGATTTTTCAATTATAAAACTGATTTGAAATGACAGTGCAAGCCAAGCTGAATTTTAAAGTGATGATATTATTTCTAGACATACTATACATACTCAACACTATTTTAAAGTATTATATTATATAACAGTATCACAAAAAGGATGTCTTCTTGATGATTTCATCAGAAAATAAAGTTTGGTAGAAGGAAAATTACTTGTCTTCAATCTTCATTATCCTTCAGCAAATGTAGGTTTCTTAGAAATATCCAAACCTAATGAACGTATTCCCCTTGTCTCTCATTAAGTCAGAGACATCCTCCAATTTCCTGGAAGGTTGCATGGGGAAGGGAAAGAATATGAAATGTAACCTCTTATACAGGGAAACTTAAATTATTTACTTTCTGGGAATGAAAGATGTTGGCAACTAGCCTAAGGTATTTTTGTTGTCCCATTAGGATCAGGCTAATATTTCAATTACCTTCTCTGTCTATCTGTACTGAAATTAGATATAGTTATTAAGGATATTGTAATAAGTATATTTATTCCTTTGTGATTAGTATGAGAGTCACATTAAGACATTTATGTATATTGTATGCATTCTTTGCCAGCCAGGTATTTAGCATTTGTTATTTTACTCTATCAGAGTGGCTTTCCTGATGCCAGTTCCAACCTAGCTGCTCGACATTTACCATATCCTGCTAATGAAATGACAGTTATTATAATATTGTTCATGTACTCAGGAAAAAACTCATAATTCATCTTTATTCTTCATACAGACAGAATTTCTTCAGAACAATGCAATGTAGACCTTGAATTATTCCACATATGCTTTCTGAAAGGCAGGGTTTCTAAATACTCTTCTGGTGCATCCCTAGATGGGAATGTCAAATTGTTTGCTGCTGTCCACTGAATATGATTTCAAAAGATGTATTTATGTTGGATATATCCACACTCTTGAACCCTGATATGAATTAGTTAGTGTATATAATTTACTTTATCCCTTTAACATAACTCAGTGTTGTTTTATTATCATAAAAATGGTTTTATTACCATAAAAATATGGTTTATATTAGATATAAATAAAAAATCATTCATAACTATGAGAAGACTAAAACTCAATGAAATGGGAGCTAGAGAGATGGCTCAGAAATTAACAGTGTAAATGCTAGAGAGTAATATTCAGAACTTTGGTAATTGTAAGAACTGGCTAGATTGTATGCCTGGTGGAACTGAGAATTATCTAGAGGACATGCCTCAGGGCAGCTGTGTACAGTTATTTCTAGAGCTTATGAATCACCTCAAAAAGAGTGACTGTGATGGAAAGTTACAGGGTTGAAGTTCTACTGTCGATAAAGCCTGACTTGGTTTATTAGTGAGAAATCAAGTAACTGATATTTCATGGTTAATATTGCATTCTTTCTTGCTTCACATCAAGTTCAAATACCTTTAATTTTTTAGAATATTTCCTGTTCATCCTTTCCCACAGTTGCTCAAACCTCTCAGCCTACTCTTTCTCATTTAATATCATCAAAGTAAATTTCTTTTTGTTGTATTTTTTCAATTCAAAACCAGTTTTTCTTATTTAATTAACTTATTAGCAGTAATAACTCATTTACATATTTCCCTCGATAACTGCCTCGTTCAATAAACTTCTCCTCAAACACATGAATTATTGTGACAGTTCTGAGTTAGTCAAAAAATACTAAATAACTGTACGTTTCATAATAACTTGGAATTATACTTAATATCATTCTCCATTTGTAAATTGAATATTATAATATTGTCTTAATAACAATGCTTAGTGAGTCAATAATTACCAAATTGTGATCTCTGCTAGTTATAAACTTTGTAATTTGCTTATGAAAATGGAGGTTGACTCATTAACCTTGCAAATGGACCTAACTTAGGTTGTGAACGGAATCAAATGAGATAATAGAAATGAAAGTAATTTGTATAGTATGTGAGTGTCTGTGTAGGGTATAATTACTTGAAATATAAAACCCAACATTGTACCTGAAAAACTGTGAAAAATTTAAATATGATATATTTTGAAAGAGATAATGAACATGCAATTTTCTGTGCACGTCTCTATTTTACTTGTTTCTTTTTATATTTGTTTATTTTTTAACTGACATAATTACATACAATATATTTGGATCATATTCTTTACCTCTTATTATGGATTCCTTTTTATTTTTAAAGATTTACTTAATTTTAATTCATGGATAAAGGGGTGTGCCTGTTTTATGAACATGTCTGTTGCTTTCAGCAGACGACAAAAGATTTTGGTGGATCCACTGGCTTTGTAGTTACACAGTAGTGTAAACCAACTGGTGTGGATGGAGACAACCAAAGGAAACCTCTGAAAGAACAGCAAGTGTTCTTTATCGTACAGTCATCTTTCTAGTCCCCTCTTCCTCCTCTTCCTCCTCTTCCTCCTCTTCACCCTTCTCCCATTCTTTCTCCTCCCTTTCCCCCTCCTCCTCCTGCTTCTTCATAATCTTCTTTGTCTTCTTTCTTTGTTTCTTTTTTAAATTTTGGCATTTAACATATGTTTGTTTTCAGAAAAGCAAATTTTGTTACCCCACAAAATAAACATTCAATATCTATTTTCCTATTTCACAACTTTTAAATAACAAATTATTTATTTATTTACATCTGAACTGTTGCCCCTTTCCAGTTTCACCCCTCAAAGTTTTGGTACCATACCCTTCTCCCCTTTGCCTCTGAGAGGGTACCCTCATCTGTGGCATCACTCACTCTTCGCTGGGGCATCAAAGCTCTACAGAATTAGGTTCCTCTCCCACTGAGGTCAGGCAAACCAGTCCTCTATTACATATGTGCCTGGGGCCGCAGACCAGCCCATATACACTCTTTTGGTTGCTCCTAGTAGCTAGTAGCTTCTTGGAATATTATTCAACTATTAATAATGATGACAGCATGAATTTTGCAGGCAAATGGATGGGACTAGAAAATATCAGACTGAGTGAGATAACCCACACCAAACAGGACATGAATTGGAAACGTGGATATTAGCTCAAAATTACAGATTACTCATGAAACACCCCACAGACAATAAGAAGTTAAACAAAAAGGAAGGACCAAGTAGGGATGCTTCAATCCCACTTAGAAGTGGGAACAGAATAATCATGGGATGTAGAGGGAGAGAGGGTCCTGAGTAGGAAAGGGGAGGGAGAGGAAGGGGTTAAGATAAGGTATAAGGGAAGACAGAAGAGAAGCCAAGAGAACAAGGAGAAAGAATGGAAACATACTGCTGTCAGGGGTTGGGACTGAGGGGTAGATGAACCTCTAGAAAGTCACAGAGATCTGGGAGTTGAGAGGATCCCAGGAATCAATGTGGGTGACCTTAGCTGGTGAGGAGATGGAACCTGAAGAAACCACCTGCAGTAAATAGACAGGACCCCCGGTGGAGAAATGGGGACACCAACACAGCTTCAATTTTTTGACCCAAAATAGTTCCTGTCTAAAATAATTGCAGGGATGCAAATGGAGCAGAGAATGAAGGAATGGCCAATCAGTAGTCACCCAACTTGGGATTAATCCCATGGGTGCGCACTAAACCTTGATACTACTACTGATGTTATGTTGTGCTAACAGACAGAAGCTTATAAAGGCTATTCTCTGAGAGTCTCTACCAACAGCTGACTGAGAGACATGCAGATACTTATAGCCAACCATTAGCCTGAGGTCAGGAACCCCATGAAAAAGTTATGAAAAGGGTTGATGGAACTGAGGGGTATGACAACCCCACAGGAAGACCAACAGTGTCATCTTCTTTTTTAACAGGCAAACAAAACCAAAGTCTTTCTTTTCTACACATGTGTCTTTCTTACTTAATTCTCAGTTCATTCTTATTTCATTAGACTTTGTCAGGTACTTCTTCTGTTGGTAGGTATTTGTCAAAACACAGTCACCAGAGAATCTTAATTCAGGAATTGTCTCCCTCAGAAGGTCCTGGTGACATGTCTGTGTGGCACTTTCTTCATTCATGATCAATGTGTGAAATTATACAAGAGCAAGCCAGTAAGCAGTGTTTCTCCACTGTTCCTGTTTCAAATTCTTGCCTTGGAGTCCCTCATTGATGGACTATAAACTATAACAATTACCTTTTTCCTCCTTTTTTTTTTTTGATAATAGTGCTTATCACAGCAACCGAAACTACGTCAGAATCAAAGTTGGTAGCAGAGAGAAGGATGTTGCTATGATAGACCTGGCCATGTTTTCTCATTGTTTTGTTTGTTTGTTGTTTGTTGTTTTGTTTTGTTTTTAATTTGTTTGGCAGTCATGGACTAGTTAATTTCTAATTAAGATTAATTTCTAATTGACATCATTTTGGATTAGTTAATTTCTATGAATGCCCTGTTTCATTAATTTAATGAAGACAGGCATAGGGAACTGTAGCAAAGAAGCTGTTTTCTCTGTCAGAAATAACCTGAACACGGGGAGTTTAGGATACTGAATTACAGTATCAGTGATGATGTTTGCATCACAGTTTGACTGTGAAAAAGAAGAACAAGCTCCTATGGGCACTAAGCCATCTGTATAATATGCTCTCAAACACACCTTCTTTGCTTATGATTTGATGTCTTTTCATGAACTGGAAGTTTAGACATGCTTGGTTGGCCATTCTCAGTTGTCTCTCTAAGGGAGATGTAGAATCTAGACTTTTGTGGGGTGAACCACTTTCCCAGAAATGCTTTTCTAATATGGGATTTTCAGGATGAATAGCTTCCATAGAACATAGCAGTATTTTGTAGTGTCAAACAAATAATTTATCGTAGGATATCTGTATGAAGAATATGATGTGTAAAGAGAAACTCTGTACTTGGTGAATTCAATCTGTGCTGATGGGGTCAAACCTTGATTACTCTAATTATTAGCTGGGCACTCTTGAGCAATTTGCTCAGCTGCTCTAAGGTCTTGTTTCCTCATCTAGAAAATTGGGATAATCATAGAGTTGGCTGATGGGGCTGTTGTAAGGATACATTAAGTGCATTTCTCTGCAGTGTCCCTTGTGCAGGATGTTTTTACGATTGCCATTGTTAGTGATAACATTATACCCAACTCCAGTGTAATAGAAGGGAGGTCTACAATCATCTCACACACATACCAGGTAAGTAGTAGGGTTTGGGTAGCTTAAGGACATTGGGAATTTTCTCTTTAGAAGAACAAACCAGGGTAGAACAAAAAAATGAACATTTATTTTTAACTTAGGGGAAGTATGATTAAAGGGAACTGTGTCATAAATTAGAATCTTCTCGAAGGAGGCCACAGGGGAATGTAAAGCCTCAACCTGTAGGAAAAAAATTTCTCTTTAGAATGGGATACTGAGTGATTGGTCTAAGCTACTGCAAACAATCCTGAAATAATTTGGAGAAAATATTTGTTTACTTGAAAGAGATTATTAGCTAGGATATCCAGATTCAGGCATAAAATTGAAAATGAACATAATATTTTCAAATTTTTATTTGAGTAAATAAAATATATACTGGAAAAGGGTACTGCCTTCCCTGAGTCCCAGTTTTTCTTTTCATTATATTAGACAAATAGACAAAGATTATTGAAAACCATTGTGAATGGCTAATTTTAGAATCTAATGAATGCTTTACATAAATTATTTAAGTAAATGTTGCATTAAAATTGGAAGAACCCAAATTCTGAACATTCCGATCAACCTCTTGCTCTCTAGATACCTGTGAATGTCCAAGATTCTCAGTACAGCTCAGCAATTCCTGGTCCTTCCTTCTTCTACTTTGGATTCCTGGGTTGCGTAATGTTGAAACTCTGCTTCCCAAATACATATGTCCTTCTGCCTTTTCTAGAGTACTGTTTGTGAGCCACGTTTTGCATACAATATCTCCATAAGGTCTGTAGAGCCTTGCACTAACCCTTTGACTTTATATGCATATTTCTATCTATCTCCCCATGCATTTGCTTTGGCATTAATCCTTGAGTTACAGGTAGTCATATTTTTCTCAGAGTTTTTTCCACAGTCAGCCTTTTCTCACTATTCATGCTGATTTTATGAATTTTATTTCCATGACAGTATTTTGTTTTACTACACTAGGGTCATCCTTAGTTCTTCACAATGTCCATATTACTACTCACTATCAAAATTTATAATACAGAAGTCTATAATAAAATTTTTACAAAATGTTTATTGTTATTTTATATCCTGTCTGTTATGAGAAGCTTATTTTTCTCACTTCTGAGCAATAAAAAGTCTAAGGTTGAGGCTTAGACATATGTATTGACTGGTTGAGTCTGTTCAGGACATTGCCTGAGTGTATCCTCACATGAAAAAGGAGGCAAGACCTTTCTGTCTTGCTAATTATATTATTAATTGCATTTATGAGAATGGAGCAGTCATGTCCTAATACTGTTTACCTTATCAATTTGCAGATTATGTGGATTTGGAATGGTGAGGGATCACATACATTCTCACTGTAGTGACCTTTTAAGTGATGAATAAATACATACTTTCCTTGCTACAAGATTTTTTGTTCTATTAGCACTATGGAGTGAACATTTCCCACAAAGTTCACATTCAGAAACTTAACCCCAATGTAATGGTGTGGGTCAGTAGTACCTAATAAGTGGCAATAGGGTTTATTATCATTAGCAAAGGAATGGATTAGTATCTGAACAGTGCACTCATGTGTAAAATGAGGTCAGTGTTTGACTCCTGATTCTACCGCTCTCTGGCACTCTCTTCTCCTGCTGCATGTGCCATGATAAGGCAACACAAAGTTCTGTTTCAGGTGCTACCTCAGTTACTGCCCATTCTGTAGCACTGAGAGTATTTTGTAATATACTTTTTCTATTCTATGATATTCTGTTATAGCAAGACAACACAGAATAAGACATGAAGTATATTACTTTAATATAACTTTAAGGTCCTTTAGTAATTCCTGTTTGTTTAATTTCTCAGTAATAAAATCTGTAAGTGCTGCAGTCAAAAAAGAGTCCTTGTAATTTTATATTTTGAGGCCATTTTGCCTACTACCAAATATTGAATGCATGCATTACTGTGTTAAGATCTCCAAAAGTCACACCTTTAGAGATGTGGATTTTTACATCTTGAATTTTAAAATTTACCCAATCAACTTGTTTACTTTTTGGCTAGTGGAGAGAAGTAGGTTTGAAACTGTATAATAGAAAGCAGAGAGTCTGATGAATAATTAAACACATCTACCCCACAAATACATGGGAATCTCTTTCTTTTAAGTATATTTGTGGTACCTACTATGCATTTTATATGTTAGCCTGTTTAAAAACTAAACATTCTGAGAAAAGATGTTTTACTTATTCTTCGAGTGAATAGGAGGCATGTAAGGGAAGTGCTGTAAAATTCTCAAGGTACAAAATGTGTCCAATTGAACTATGAATGCCTCTTCTAATAGGATAGAAGTTTTCTAATAACATGATATATATGCAGGTGTGTACATGTGTGTGTGTGTGTGTGTGTGTGTGTTTGTGTCTGTGTGTGTATATCCAAGAACAGATGTATTGAACAGCTGTGTGCTTATGTGGAGAACAGAAGTCAATGTCTTGTGTTTTCATCAATCCCTCGTCACCACAGTTTTTTATTTTGTTTTTATTATTTCATTTTTTTTACTTTTTTATTTTTACACTCCATATTTTATTCTCCCACCAACCACCCTCCAACTGTTCCACATCCTATACCTCCTCCCCACTCCCCTGTCTCCATTTGGTTGTTCCCACCCTCCACCTTACCTGACCTCTAAATTCCCTGGGGCCTCCAGTCTCTTGAGGGTTATGTGCATCATCTCTGAATGAACACAGACCCGGATGTCCTCTACTCTATGTGTGTTGGGGGCTCATACCAGCTTGTATATGCTGTCTATTTGGTGGTGCAGTTTTTGTGAGATCTCAGGGTTCCAGATTAATTGAGACTACTGGTTCTCTTATGGGATCTCCTTTCTCCTCAGCTTCTTTCAGCCTTCCCTAATTCAACAACAGGGGTCAACTGCTTCTGTCCATTGGTTGAGTGCCAATATCTGCAACTGACTTCCAGCTGCTTGTTGGGTGTTTTGGAGGGCAGTCATGATAGGTCACATTTTGTGAGCACTCCATAGCCTTAGTAATAGTGTCAGGCATTGGGACCTCCCCTTGAGCTGAATCCCAGTTTGGGCCTGCTGCTGGACCTTCTTTTCCTCAGGATCCTCTCCATTTCCATCTCTGTGGGACACCAACCCCATCTCTCACTTGATGCCTTGTCTTCCTGTTGGAGGTGGGCTCCATAAGTCCCCTCTCCCTACTGTCAGGCATTTTATCTAAGGTCCCTCCCTTTGAGTCCTGAAAGTCTCTCACCTCTTAGGTCTCTGTTGCATTCTGGATGGTCCCCACAACCTCCTATTTCCTGATTGCCTGCTTCTATTATTTCTGTTGGCCCTCAGGGCTTCAGTCCTTTTCCCTCACCCAGTACCAGATCAGGTTCCACTCCCCTCTCCCCCACCCACTTTCCTTTCCAGGTCCCTCCCTCTCGCCACCTTTTTGATTGCTCTCTTCTCTCTCTCAAGTAGGACTGAGGCATCCTCACTTGGGCACTTCAGCTTATTGAACTTTTTGAGTTCTTTGGACTGTATCTTGGGTATTGCGTACTTTTTTTTTTTTTTTTACTAATATCCACTTATTAGTGAGTACATACCGTGCATGTCCTTTTAAGTCTCAGTTATATCACTCAGGATGATATTTTCTAGATCCATACATTTGCCTGCAAAAAATCAGGATGTCCTCGTTCTTAATAGCTGGGTAGTATACCATTGTGAAAATGAACCACATTTTCTGTATCCATTCTGCTGTTGTGGGACATCTAGGTTGTTTCCAGTTTCTGGCTATCACAAATAAGGCAGGAATCAACATAATGGAACGCATGCCCCTGTGGAATGGTGGGGCATCTTTTGGGTATATTCCTAAGAGTGGTATAGCTGCGTCTTCAGGTAGCTCTATTTCCAATTTTGTGAGGAACATCTAGATTGATTTCCAGAGTGGTTGTACCAGTTTGCAATCCTACCGGTAATGGAGGAATGTTCCTCTTTTTCCACATCCTCTTCAACATGTGTGGTCACCTGAGGTTTTGATTTTAGCCATTCTGATTGCTGTAAATTGGAATCTAAGGGCCGTTTTGATTTGCATGTCTCTGATCACTAAGGACTTTGAACATTTCTTTAGGTGCTTCTCAGCCATTCGAGAATCCTCAGTTGTGAATTCTCAGTTTAGTTCTATACCCCATTCTTTTGATTGAGTTGTTTGGGTTTTGGGGTGATTAACTTCTTGTATTCTTTCTGTAGTTTGGATATTAGCTCTCTATTGTATGTGGGATTAATGAAAAAAAATTTCCCAATCTGAAGGTTGCTGATTTGCCTTATCAACTATGTCCTTTGACTTACAGAAGCTTTCCAGTTTCATGAGGTTCCATTTATCAATTCTTGATCTTAGAGCATGAGCCATTGGAGTTCTGTTTATGAAATTTCCCCCTGTGCCAATTAAGTTCAAGGCTCTTTTCCAATTTCTCTTCTATTAGATTCAGTGTATCTGGTTTTATGTTGAGGTCCTTGATCTACTTGGACTCGAGCTTTGTACAAGGTGACAAATATGGGTTTATTTTCAATCTTCTACATACAGGCAGCCAGGTAGACCAGCACCATTTATTCAAGATGCTTTCTTTTTTCCATGGTATATTTTTGGCTTCTTTTTCAAAGATCAAGTGACTGTAAATGTGTGGTTTTATTTCTGGTTCTTCAATCTATTCCCTTGATAAACATGTCTGTCTCTGTACCAATATCATGCAGTTTTTTTTTTTTTTTTTTTTTTTTTTATCACAATTGCTCTATTAGTAAACCTTGAGGTCAGGGATGGTGATTTCCCCCAGATTTTCCTTTTCTTTTTTCTTTTTTCATTTTTCTCTTTTCTTTCTTTCTTTCTTTTTTCTATTCTGGGTTTTTTGCCTTTCCAGATGAATTTGAGAACTGCTATCTCTATGTCTTTGAAGAACTGTGTTGGAATGTTGATGGGGATTATATTGAATCTATAGATTGCATTTGATAGGATGGCCATTTTTACTATGTTAATTCTGCCAATCCATGAGCACGGGAGATCTTTCCATTTTCTGAGTTCTTCTTTAATTTCTCTCTTTAGAGACTTGAAGGCATTGTCATACAGGTCTTTCTGTTGTTATGTCTCACTTTTCATTTCTGATTTTGTTAATTTGGATACTGCCTCTTGGCCCTTCACTTAGTTTGGCTAGGGGTTTATCTATCTTGTTGATTGTTTCAAAGAACTAGCTTTTGTTTTGCTGATTCTTGTATTGTTTTCTTTGTTTCTATTGGGTTGATTTTGGCACTGAGTTTGACTATTTCTGGCCTTGTAGTACACTTAGACGAGTTTGCTTCTTTTTATTCCAGAGCTCTTAGGTGAGCTGTTAAGTTGTTAGTGTAAGATCTCTCCAGTTTCTTTACCAGGGCACTTAGTGCTATGAACTTTCCTCTTAGCCCTGCTTTCATTGTGTCTCATAAGTTTGGATATGATGTGTCAACATTTTCATTAAATTCCAGGAAATCTTTAATATCTTTCTTTATTTATTCCCTGACTAATTTATCACTGAATAATCTATCTACCACTATTATTGTGTGGGGTTCAATGTGTGTTTTGAGTTTTAGTAAAGTTTCTTTTTTGAATTTGGATGCTTTTGCATTTGGGGCATAGATGTTCAGAATTGAGACTTTCTCTTGGTGGATTTTCCCCTTGATGAATATGAAGGGTCCTTCTTCATCATGCTTGATAATTTTTGGTTGAAAGTCTAATTTATTGGATATCAAGATGGCAACTCCTGCTTGTTTCCTGGGACCATTTGCTTGGAAGACCTTTTTCCATCCTTTCACTCTGAGATAGTTCGGTCTTTGTTATTGAGGCCTGTTTCTTATATGCAACAAAATGCTGAATCTTGTTTCCTTATCCAGTCTGTTACCTTATGTCTTTTTATAGGTGAGTTAAGTCCATTAATCCTGAGAGAAATTAAAGAGAGATGACTGTTGGTTTCTGTTGTGTTCATTTTTGTAGGTAGCTTTATTTTTTGTAGGTCTCTGCATTTGACTTTGTTGTGAGATGTTTAATAGCTTGTTCTTTCTTTGGTGCAAGTATCTTCCTTTTGTTGGACTTTTCCAGGATCCTCTGTATGGCTGGGTTGGTAGATAGACACTGTTTGAATTTGGTCTTGTCCTGGAATATTTTTATTTCTCCATCTATGTTGATTGAGAGTTTTGCTGGGTATAGTAGCCTGGGCTGGCATTTGTGTTCTCTTGGGTTCTCTATAACATCTGTCTAGGTTCTTCTGGCTTTCATAATCTCTGTTGAGAAGTCTGGTGTAATTCTGATAGGTCTAAGTTTGTATGTTACTTGGTCTTTTTCCCTTGCAGCTTTTAATATTCTCTGTTTACCCTGTGCATTTATTTAGTGTTTTGATAATTATGTGATGAAACTTTCTTTTCTGATCCCATTTATTTGGTGTTCTGTAGGCTTCTTGTACCTTTATGACCATCTCTTTCTTTAGGATGGGGAAGATTTCTTCCATGATTTTGTTGAAGACATTTTCAGGTCGTTTGAGCTGGGAATCTTCATTCTCCTCTATTCTGATTATTCTTAGATTTGGCCTTTTCATTGTGTCCTGAATTTCCTGGATGTTGTGGATTAGGAGTTTTTTGTGGTTTAATATTCTTTGACAGTTGTGTCAATTTCTTCTACCATGTCTTCTACACCTGAGTTTTTCTCTTCTATCTCTTGCAATCTGTTGGTAGTATTTACATCTGTAATTCCTAACCTCTTTCCTAGGTTTTCCATTTCCAGGTTTGCCTCCATTTGTGTTTTCTTTATTGTTTCTATATCCACTTCTAGGTCTTAGATTGCTTCATTCAATTCCTTCAGCTTTTTACCTTTGATTTCCTGTATTTCTTTCAGTGAGTTTTTGATATATCCTCCTTTTTTCATTTTTTATTAGATATTTTCTTCATTAAATTTCAAATGCTATCCTGAAAGTCCCCTATACCCTCCCCCAGCCCTGATCCCCAACCTACAAACTCCTGCTTCCTGGCCCTGGCATTCCCCTGTACTGTGGCATATGATCTTCTCCCATTGATGGCCAACTAGGCCATATTCTGCTACATATGCAACTAGAGACACTGAATAGCTCATATTGTTGATCCTCCTATAGGGTTGCTGACACCTTTAGCTCCTTGGGTACTTTGTCTATCTCTTTCTTTAGGTGCCCTGTGTTCCATCCAATAGATGACTGTATTTGCAGGGCCCTGACATAAAAGGACTCATATCTTCATGAGATAGGAGTTTTAGGACAGGTTCCTGATTTTCAGGTGTGTTGGTGTATTCATGGCTTGTTGTGGGACAACTGGGTTCTGATGATGCCCACATGTTTTCCCTTCTGTTATTTATTGTCTTGTGCTTGCCTTTTGCCATCTCTATATTCCTGGTGTCTGTTGGTCTGGGTGACTGTATGTAGTCTGCCTCTTTTATCCCTGGGTTGCTTCAGGTCTCCTGGTAGGCCTGCAGCCCAGGATGTAGCAGACCACCTGTGGGGCCTTCCAACTAGAGGCTCTTCACAGGGACAGAGAAGCTACTGATCTGTTACCATGGCTGCAGTCCATCTCCTGGGAGCCTTCAGACTGTTGGGTCTTCAGTGGAGCATTCAGGCTATTTTCCAACTGCTCTGAGTGCTGAGTGTCCTTAATTGCTCAACTGCTCTGAGTGCAGTCTGTCCAACTGCTCTGAGTGCAGGAGGTCCTCAACTGCACTGAGTGTAGCAGGTCCTCTAGGATGGATGGGAGTCTTTAAGGGAGCAGACTAACTGGGGTTGGGGGGTCTTCACCTCATTTTTTAAGACAGTTTCTCATTGGTCAGAAAGTCCCAGGTAGTCTCTTACCTTTGTCTGTCCCATGTGTAGACAATTAACTTCTGGGTCATCTTTTATATGGTTTCTGGCAGTCTGAATTTACATCTTCATGCTAGTACAGCAAACATTTTACTGACTGAGCTATCTCTGGATCACTAGACATTTTTGAATGCCTGATTCTCAGTATCATTCTAGAGTGTTTTATGTCATTATACCTTCTGGAGATTACTGTGTCTTGCATACTTTAAATCTCTCGAGGCACACTGCCATTGTGTATGTGATTTGTACAAGACAGATTTTATTTCCCTGAACCCTTATCAGTAGCATTGTCACAGAACCTCAGCTGATACTGTCAAAGGACCAATGAGATGGTGATGCTCTGATCTTATCATTGAATGTGACAAAAAGTAAAAGTAAAGAATGGTTTAATACAATTGCTTACTCAACATTCTAGACACTTAAGTTTTCAAAAGTGATGAAGTGCTCATGTTATCAGTTTCTGTTGTATGCAGGCCAGTACATATCACCACAGAGAGTAGGTCTGTGGTTGGCTATTTTTAGTACATGATGTGGGTATTTCTTTGGAAAGAAATAAAAGAATTGTTAAAGATGAGGACATTTCTGGAAATAAAATCAACATATATATCCCTTTGAGAGTATATGAAAGTTTGTCACCTTTAATATTTCCAAAGCTATTTGCCTCAGGATAGAATTACGTTTGAAATATTGCTCTCAAGGTGGCAGGATCCAGTATTTAATCTAGTTCCACAAACATTTAGTGAATGAGTACTTTGTGAAATGTGTGTGTGTGTGTGTGTGTATGTGTGTGTGTGTGTGTGTGTGTGAGAGAGAGAGAGAACATTGATTATATTTTATTAGTAGTAAGTGAAACCATTTTATACCCTGTTACAAGTGGCTTATGGAAACAACCATTAAAGGTGGAAAGGAACACAACAGCATGATACTTTGTAGGTTGTGGCTGTCATTAGAGCACTATGGTAACCTAGTAAGGCATTAAATTTTAGTGTGACAGAGGACAGGAACAATGTTTTCAATGCTAGTGTTTGTTGGATGCCATTGACTTGAGACCCTAAACCTACTTTTAAATAGTGTTTGGTTAAATGTGAATGCATTTATTTACTGACAAATTATGGACTTAGTGAAAACAAACAAAATGTATGGTTGGGTCTACAAAGCCCTCCTTTAGAACATTTGCCCTGCTGAACACAGAAGCATAAGCCTGTAACTCTAGGACTTTCAAGTTAGGGGCAGGGAAATTATTTCAATGTCTTTGTTTGCTACACAGGAAGTTTAGTATCAACCAAGGATATAGAGGAGACAATCTCAGCAAATAACAGCTCAATGTGTAATTACAAGAGCAGTAACAAAGCTACTGGTAATGCTTGGATCAGAGGCTGCCTTATGTCCAGGAAGTCAAGGCCAGGTTAGACCTTATAGGGAGGGAGATCCTGTCTCTTCAGATTAAAATATCATTTTACTTTTATGTTTGTGACTGTCTGACTTTTACATTTCAAAAATAAATTTGGCCTAGACCATTAATTTTCATCTAATTGCTTATAATCTAATTGCATTTAAGATTGAAATTATTATTTCATATTTTTTCTCAGGATACAATAACATTTTAATATATCCTTGTACCACAAAAATGTATCTGTATAGGCAGTTCTTTGTTTTTAATCCTAAAAGCCAACATGTTTAACAGTGTGAAATATTCAACGGCAGTAGAGAGCAAAACTTCAGTTTCTTGCAGATTTACTGGGTGAAACAACAGTGTGTGTGCACTGTTCATAAAGTCTTGATTATCTTGCTAGTGCAACTTCTGGTTTCATCCCTGACACTATATCTTACGTATTTTGAACTTTTTCTCCCCCATTTACCAAATTTGAGCCTGCAACGAAATGCATTGATAGGTAGTCCGGATAGTGGGTTGGTCCCTTTTGAGTGTGAGTGTGAGTGTGAGTGTGAGTGTGAGGATTCTCCTTCAGCAGTTACAAGTTTGCATATGAAAGAGGGATAGCCTGGACTGGATTGCTCACTATCCATTCCTCCCTTGTTTTGCTGAACTGAAACCAGGTCTGCTCCAGTTAATACACCTACTCATTTTCTACTTTTCATTAGCTTTTATGCTAAGAAAATATCTGAAGAACTCTTATCTCCTGGGAACAAAAAGTATGTGGTGATAAGTCAAAGCTGGAATTGTAAAAAGTCTGTAATGTTTTCAAAGTGTGGGAACCAAGGGCACATCAAAAGGTGAAGTCCTTTTAGCTTCCTCCACATATTGTTTGCATTGCTCTCCTCTCTATTATAATCATGTCTATTTGCTAAAAAGGTTATGCAAAATAAATTAGGCTTTTAGAGCACTGACAGCTTGGCCATAGAGAAAATTTTTCCTCCTTTTTTTCCTTTTTTTCACTTTATATGTGAACACCTGCTACACTTTTAATGAGCTTTAAATTATACTTTATACCCATCTAACAAGAATGGATATTGCTCTTTAGTTATAATCAAAGAAAATATCAAAATGAGTAGTTGCTATGAGCAACAGCTTGTCAAAAAAATGGATACTTCCTCCAGAAACAATATAGATAGATAGGTCCAGGTTGATAGATAGGAAATATGATTTATATTATGTTGAGAGTTATCAATCTTTTAAATGTTCTTGTCTCCTGTGATTTGGAAAGAATTTGTCATTGTTCTGTGGCTATGACTAGATTATTTTCTTCTGTTCTTATCTTTGTTCTTTCTATCTCCTTGCTTCTTATAGGTCAGAGCAGAAAAATGGAGACTTCCATAACAGCTTCAGTTTTTGACACATTAAAATGAATAGTCTCTAAATAGAATTCGAAGAGACTCTTGAAACACTGAGATGTAATGTTAATTTTGATGAATTTTTCCTGATATCCTGAATTACATTTAAATACTTAATTCATTTCAATGTTATTTAGTTATTGCCAGATTTTACTTTAAAGGATATTTGGTAGTAATAGTAGTAGTAGTAGTAGTAGTAGTAGTAGTAGTAGTAGTAGTAGTAGAGGAGGAAGAGGAGGAGGAGGAGGAGGAAGCAAACATTGACAATGAGCCACTGGGATGTGGCTATTGGCCTTCTAAATATATGCAAGTGATTTTAGACATTGTGCTCAATCAGATTTAATTACTTGGCCCCAAAGAGTATGACTATGATGCCACACACAGAGATGTAAACTACTTCTGTGGCAAAAAGGACTGCTGGTGAGATGAGCTGGTATGCAGATAGAGCTTTGGGAGAGAAGGCCATGGGAGAGAGAGCTGTGGAAGAGAGGGCCAGGGCCGGAGGAGCTGACCATGCAGAGTGAGAATGATACAGAAGGGAGTATCCTGTGAGTTTTGAAGGTCTGAGAATCACCACAAACATCTGCAAAGGGAACTATGTCCTCTGCTGTAGACAAGCTGTGGGGGAACAACAGGCATTAATCTAAGGGGAGAAGACAAAGAAAGGAGATGGGAATACTTCTGATGTTGTCTCTGAGTCACTGATCAGCTCTAGAAGACCATGGAAAGCAGGGTACAGTTTATTAGGCAAAGCAGAATCATAATTTGCATGCCTTTAGTATTCATGTTCAGCTACAAATATAAAAAGGTCCTGAAGGTGGTGGCACACACTTTTAATGCCACCACTCATGAGGCAGAAGTAAGAAGATCTCTGAGTGTCTGAGGCCAGCCTGGTCTACAGAGCAAGTTCTAGGACAGCCCATTGCTACAGAAAGAGAAACTCCATCTCAAAAACAAACAAAATATAAAAATATTGTTTGAATTTGGGGGTCCTTATATAAATTCTGCAAACAGTGCCTTCAGCCCAAGGAATGTCCTATCATGGTTTTCTTCCCACTTAGAAACTCGCTGCACTGTGCTCCTTACAAAGAAAGGAGATTTAAGTATATAAAAAGTAGAAAAAGATGTGCAGCTTTCTTCTTATCATCTGTAACAAAAACTTCAAAAGGACCATTTAATTCCAAAGCTCCCCAATATGTCAGCTATCTATTTACGTTAATTATGCAAGCCATGAGAGAAGGAAAACCAGAGGTGGAATTTTCTTGAGAGAAAGCAGCCATGAATGCTCTGTGAAGGCTTTCCAGAACTGCTCCTTCCACCGAGCACAGCTGCAGCTGGATACTGTCTTTGCTGTTTGAATTTAGTCAATGGCAATTCTAGGTCTTTATAATTAACATTAGCAATGTTAGTATATATACAGAGAGATTCACTTATTTACATTAGGTATAATAACATCATTAAGTATGTGAAATTATCCTTTATGCTGCCTGAGTTTACTTTTCCTGATATTAATTAACACGTAGCAATGTAAAATACTGGAACTAATATTTTTTTCGTTTTTTTGGCTTTGTCTAAACTCAGAGAAAAATCTGATGGTTGTACCCTTCCACATTTTGTAAGATACCCAAGTCAGAGACGTTTTAATGTTTTTTATTTGCTTACTTGATATTCTCAGTAACCCTCTATGTTCACTAAATAGCATCCAAATTTACCAGTGTGAAAAATGCAGTATAAGCACAACTCTGGGAAGTGTCCATTTATATTCCTTTACAATTTACAATCCCACCTAGTTGCATAATTTGCATTGTGTTAATCACACAATAATATATAATTATAATATTAGATTTTATCTGGTTATTGATGTCCATTGATTTCTTATTCTTTCCCAATTGTAAAAAAAAATTAACTTGAAAATTATAGAAAAGAGGACTAGAGAGGTTGCTTAGTACTAAAAAGCATATCCTGTGTATACAGAAGATGAAGCTTCAGTTTCTGGCTTTCATATCAATGTTTCACAAGTACCTATAACTCCAGTCCCTCTGGTTTCTGTAGGTCCCTACATGCTTGGTGCCTATAAACTCATGAAAGTGTGTATACACACACACACACACCTTAAAAATTCACTAAGAAGTTTATTCTTTAATGAGTCATAACAAGCAACTTCCTGGGCCTCCCTGGAAACTACAGGGCATTTGGCAAGAGCCATATGAGTGTCCCTTTTCCATGACCACTGTTTACAGCAACAATAAACTTATAAAGAAGCCTTATAAGTCCTGTAAGTTTGAGGAAAATCTTGATCTTTGTACATTTCCATTCCTGAGTTCAGCTTTATGACTCTTATGAGTTTCTACCCTACGGTTAACAGGAAATGCCTCACTTCTAGAGAAGAAGTTATACAAGAGTAGAATAGAGAGTAGCTCATGGAAATACAAATAGATTTTTTGGGAATATGAATCCAGAGAGACAGAATTGTTACATGAAAAAGCCTCTAGACTTCAGAGGAGAAATTATTGCAAGGTTTAATTTTCAGGCAAGTTTGGAGCTACTAGGAGATTAGAGAGCAGTAGTACAGTCTTGATTCCTCTGAAATAGACTGAAAATGGTAAGGATCCAGAAATGGAACTGCTGCCTCTGGGTGGGGAAGCAACGGGGCTTTCACATGCACCAGAGAGGACAATACTGTGCATGGAATCAGATTCTGACATCTCTCACAGTTAGGCAAAGTGGTGTCAGTATGGGTTACCTTAATAATGGCACATTGAAACCAGAACCTGAAGCATTTTTTTTTTCAGAAACCCAGGTTCACAAGTAAGATGTTGATATATCCAAGATCAGTAAGGGAAATACTGTTCTTAAAGGACTCAGGAAGGCCTACCGGAGTTGTACGTTAAGTCACCACCCCTTTCTGGAATAGATACTCATGCTAGAAAACCTGGTAGGTGGTTGGAAACATAAAGGTATTTTTGCACTCATGTTTTGTGATCAAATTCAGACTTAGATTCCATAATGGTTCAGTCAGACAAGTGCTACACAGTACAAAAAAAAAAATCCTTGGCAGAGTTGATATGAAATGATGAAAATCTTTTTGGGACAAGATGCTAGGTGAACAATTGAAACAAGCCTCCATTTTCAGCTATTCTCACGGAGAATACTTTTCCTAGGTCTTCTTTAAAAATGCTACAACCATAGTAATTATACTAATTACTTTCCACATTGCATAGCAAAAGTATCTTAAGGGAAGACAGGCTTATTTGGGCTCATAACTGGTACAGCAATTCAGGACAGAAAGGTGCTGCTGCTGTGAGCATGTGGCAGTGGGTCACACTGTGTACAGTCAGGACATAGAAATTAATGGTGAAGCTCAATCTCATAGAAAGGTGCAGGCTACATTCAAAATAAGTTTACCCACCCAATTTAAACTTACTTGGAAGCACTCTCAAGGAACAGGGCAGAGGTTTGTCTCCTAGGTGACTTCAAATCACATCAAGTTGACAAGATTAACCATCACAAGGATAAAGGTAAACTCTCCTGCTACAAATAACACAGATTTTAATCTTTAAACAGCACATTTATACTTTTGGGATAGCATTGGAAATGTAATTGAGGAAAATATGTAATAAAATATTAAAAATCAAAAAAAAAAAAGAAAAAAAAACAGCACATTTATAATCTGTTAAAACATATCAGGTTCATGAAATATTTACAAGGGTTGTGTATGAAAATGGTGCCCAAATTGACTTTATTTGCTTTAGTGTGGGAGCTAGAATAAGGGAACAACGTTTGTATTTTATTTTTGTTTAGTAGTGACAAAGTGTGCAGAAAGGCCATTGATCAATAAATCAATTTAAGAATTTTAATTTTAAAATAGCAAAACCAGCTAAAAGAAAATTTGTAAAATAAATGTATGTAAAGTGCATGTATACATTATTTTACATATTTTATATAGAATGTGTTCTCCTTATTCTCCTTTGCTTGCTTATTGAGCTATTCATTCACTTTAAGCTATTCTGCATTTACATCTACAACAAATTCTGAACAATTTTGATTAGTAGTTCTTTCTACATATACATCTTTTGGTTTTCATTTTCAACCATTTGTTTTATTTTGTTTTAATGAAACCCCAGTGAGGTGATTTAATGAATTCATGTGAGTCATTAATGCCGAGATTTTATCACTCCACATTGACAAACGGATGTGGTACACTCATTCCTTTAATAAGAAAATGTCATCCTATAAGCAATTTAGTAAATAATTATGCCTGAAAAATGAAAGCATGTCAGTATCTTTCTTAATATGGGCAAAAATATTACATATTTTTATCTATGTAAAAAGATAGTTCTTTGGGAGAGTCATGTAATAGGAATTCTAGAAACTATATATTTTTTAAAATATGGATAAATAGATAGGCTATTGCATGTTGCACAGATCTATAATAGAACCCTGGTCATTAGGCTCTTCTCTAATTTGGCCATGTAAAGAAACTGTGACCACACAGCTCTTATGAAATGGTCAACAATGCTTCCTGGATTGAGACAGGGTACACAGCCATAATAACGGTCACAAGATCATTTCATGTTTAGGTGGCAAACTATTGGAAGCTTAGCAAGAGTCATCTCCCAAGTGAATTGAATGTTCACTCACCCTTTAACTAGGACTTTCAATCTCCCTCACTGTGGTACAGCTAAGGGTGAAATACCTACTTAGCTTAAGTTGATACTTAGTTCCAAAAATATAAAGCATCCAAGTGTTTATTCTTGAGCTCTGTGCCTAGGATGTCAGTTTGAAAATAATTTTGTTCCCTTAAAGATCTAATGCATTATAGTCACTGTATTAATTATAATTTCATACACATGGTTATAATAATTCTCTTACAACCCACATAGTCTCCAGAATTACATTACATTATATATAATGTAATTATGTATAATATATTATATAAATATATATATACATATATATATGACTATTATTCCTTATTAATCCTTATTATTCCTTTCAAATTCATAGTTGAAAACACCCTGAATGTCTTCAATACTATACATCTCTCTTACACATCCATTGCCAATATTGTAAATGACAGGTTCCCTGTCATTTTAGAACCATCTTTAAGATTTTTTATTCCTCAGACACAACGTATTCCTTCATCTATTTGACAAGCCATTTTTACATTTCCAATGTACCTTAAGTAAATTCTTTTCCAACTTCTTTCTGTGTTATCATTTGAATTTATAGATTCACTGAAATTCCTAAAATAAATAATCTATAGATAGGAACATTGCCTACATTTCTCCTGTGTATATATATATACCCCTTACAAAGCTCAGCATCAGATATGTTAGTTTACATAAGTATTCCATCAGCTTCCTCTCTACTGAGAAATCCCTACTATTCCTTAGGTGTTCACTCTCACTTTTACTGTAAACATTGCCTCTCCCTAGTCCCTTGGAATAAATCCATATCTATGCAAGTTAATTGTGTTTATAGCATTTCCTTTAATAGAAATTCTGGTGATGCTCTAACATATTCCTGGCCTAGTGAGGAACACACAAAAACTGTTTGTGAGCAGGATGGGAATAATATGCTAGTCATCATACAACAAAGCTGGTTACCAAGAAGATAACAATTAACATTGAGTGGGTGTCTACCCTGCCAAGGGATTTTTCCTTTCCCAGTGTAAAAACAAACAAATAAAAAACAAACAACAAAAAACTAAGATTGTACTTACTACTGTCAAACTCCTACAATATAAAATATATGGATTTGGTTTTATTTCTGATTTTTCCACTTTATATTTTGGGGTTATTGCTGAGTTTAGGTAACTAAAACCTTATGTGTAATGGCTAATCTCAGTTTTCAAGATATTGAGATCTAGCGTCATCTGGGAACTACATTTCTGGACACTCTTAGAGAGAATTATCTTGATTTACTAATTGGGATGGAAAGACGCATGAACTGTGTGTTGCACTATACCTTGTCCTGAGATTTTGAACTGTATAGGAAAGATAATGTGAGAAGAGGAAGAGCAGCAGTCTTCACCCTGGTCTGATACTTCACTGTGGATGCAATGTATCAGCTGCCTCAAACACTCCACTGGGATTGCCTAACATGTTTTACTCTTATTACTGATAATGCCTAAAGCTATACACCAAACTAAAATTTTCTTCTATGTATGTATGTATGTGTGTGTGTCTCACACACACACAAATCATAGCAGCATGAGTTGTACCTGTTCTCGTGTGCTTTCTGTGGCTGTAATAAGCACTCTAAGGAAAACCAACTTGAGAAAAGAACTTATTATGACTTTAAGTTCCAGGTCAAAATTCGTTATTGAGGGGAATCAGGGGAGGAAATCAAACAAATCCCAAGGATAAACATTGGTTTCTGCCTCACTTTTGGACTTGCTCACTGGCTCATGCTCAGTTTACTTTTGTTGTACATCTCAGGACTACCTGTATGGAAAACTGACTGGCTATAGTGGGTAGGACCTTCTGATAATGCTCATCCATCAGGACAGTCTCTCACAGAGTGGCCAAAGGTCAGTATGATGCAGACAATTCATTAATGACTGTTTCTCAATGCTGAGTTTCAGAAACTCTAAGTTGAGTACTGGTTCAATGGTATTATCCTCTTGACAGTGCAGTATTCAGAATCTTCATTCTAAGACCACCCTCTGAAGTTGTGATTGTACTTAGCAATTTAATTGTCTACTTGTAGTTCTTAGTCATAGGTAAGCTCAAAACACAATCCACAAAACAAAGCAAAAACAAAAACAAAAAAATCAACAACAAAACTTGAAACCATTCTATCAAATGTTATTCCTACTTTAGAGGATGACAGTGGTGATTATATTATATCTTAGATCTTTCAGTATGTATTTATACAAACATCAATTATATTATTTTTTGGGACCATCTGATAAAAAGTTCAGTGATGTGGTCCATGAGAGAGTGTGTTTTCTTAGCATGCAGGAAGGTATGGGTTTGATCCCCAGCACCAGATATCAACGTGTCTCCTAGAGTATACCTATAATCCCAGTTCTCTGGAAGTGCACACAGAATAATGAGATACTCAAAGTTATTTTTAGGGGTGTAAGGAAAGTTTATTTCAAGCTCTTGAGGTTAACTTATATTACCTGCATATATATTCCTCATGACTATCTTCCCTCTGATCCCAGAGAGAGGTCATTTTAATTTTCAACCGGACCAGTCATCCCTTCATTTAAGATATTACCCACACAGTTACTGGTAATTTCACACCCATTGCCCTGTCCCATCTTTACAAAAGATTATATTTAATATTCTTTCTAGTGCTACACTTCCTTTTCTGTTTATTTCTCTATGGCACCCTTAATTTTACAAATGAGGAAGTGATTATTTTCTATGCTGCTTTGGTTGTTTAAGTGAGAACAGTTTCCATAGGGTTGTATATTTGAATTTATGGTCTTCTATCTGTGAAGTTGTTTGAGGAAAGATTCTGAGGCCTGGGCTTCTTGGAGTATATCTGTCACTAAGAGTAGACTTTGATATTTCAAAATGTCACCCCATTGCTTCATGTATGTGATAGGTACAGAAATGTATAACCTATCTTACTACAGTTGTGTAGCTCAGTCTCAGTGGATACATGTACTCAACACCTCTTGCTCCTACGGCTCACAGAACATTGTGGAAGAGCAGTCATAAAAATTTTACTAGGAAAGCAGCCTGCACAGGTAAGAGTGTGGACTACAGAAGCTAACAGCTTCTGGGATAGGCGAGAGGCATAGAGCTTATGAGGCAGCGCTGTTTTGGGGGTCCAGACATCCAGCCACCTTCCCGGCCGAGGTCAGGTGTCCACCCGGCCGTGGAGGCCCTAGCCTCAGGATCCTCAAGAGCCATTTTGGTTCCAGGACTCAGCAGAAAGTAGTCTGCACAGGTGAGAGTGTGGACTACAGAAATTAACAGCTTCTGGGACAGGCCAAAGCAACACAGCTTCTGGGAAAGGTCCTGTTTTGGCCCTTCATCTTAGGCCAGGAGGAGGTCCAAACACCAGATAACTGTGCACCTTCCCTGTAAGAGGTAAGCTTGCCTGCAGAGACTGCTTTGACCACTGAAACTCAAAGGAGAGAGCTAGTCTCCCAAGTCTGCTGATAGAGGGTAACAGAATCACCAGAGGAACAATCTCTAAACAGAGACAACTATAACAACTAACTCCAGAGATTACCAGATGGCAAAAGGTAAATGTAAGAATCTTACTAACAGAAACCAAGACTATTCACCATCATCAGAACCCAGCACTCCCACCTCACCCAGTCCTGGGCACCCCAACACACCCGAAAAGCTAGACCCGGATTTAAAAGCATATCTCATGATGATGGTAGAGGACATCAAAAAGGACTTTAATAACTCACTTAAAGAAATATAGGAGAACACTGCTAAAGTCCTTAAAGAAAAACAGGAAAACACAACCAAACAGGTAGAAGTCCTTAAAGAAAACAGGAAAACACATCCAAACAGATGATGGAAATGAACAAAACCATACTAGACCTAAAAAGGGAAGTACACAAAATAAAGGAAACCCAAAGTGAGGCAATGCTGGAGATAGAAACCCTAGGAAAGAAATCTGGAACCATAGATGCCAGCATCAGCAACAAAATACAAGAGATGGAAGAGAGAATCTCAGGTGCAGAAGATTCCATAGAGAACATCCGCACAACAATCAAAGAAAATGGAAAATGCAAAAAGATCCTAACACAAAACATCCAGGAATCCAGGACACAATGAGAAGACCAAACCTACGGATAATAGGAGTGGATTGGAAAGATTGTCAACTCAAAGGACCAGCAAATATCTTCAACAAAATTATAGAAGAAAACTTCCCAAACTATGCCCATGAACATACAAGAAGCCTACAGAACTCCAAATAGACTGGACCAGAAAAGAAATTCCTCCCAACACATAATAATCTACCAACAAATGCACTAAATAAAGATACAACACTAAAAGCAGTAAGGGAAAAAGGTCAAGTAACATATAAAGGCAAGCCCATCAGAATTACACCAGATTTTTCATCAGAGACTATGAAAGCCAGATGAGCCTGGACAGAGGTTATACAGACACTAAGAGAACACAAATTCCAGCCCAGGCTACAATACCCAGCCAAACTCTCAATTACCATAGATGGAGAAACCAAAGTATTCCACGACAAAACCAAATTCACACATTATCTCTCCACGAATCGAGCCCTTCAAAGGATAATAACAGGAAAAAACCAATACAAGGACAGGAACCACACCCTAGAAACAACAATAAGGTAATCCCTCAACAAACCTAAAAGAAGACAGCCACAAGAACAGAATGCCAACTTTAACAACAAAAATAACAGGAAGCAACAATTACTTTTCCTTAATATCTCTTAATATCAATGGACTCAACTCCCCAATAAAAAGACATAGACTAACAAACTGGCTACACAAACAAGACCCAACATTTTGCTGCTTACAGGAAACTCATCTCAGAGAAAAAGATAGACACTACCTCAGAATGAAAGGCTGGAAAACAATTTTCTAAGCAAATGGTATGGAGAAACAAGCTGGAGTAGCCATTCTAATACCTAACAGAATTGACTTCCAACCAAAAGTCATCAAAAAAGACAAGGAGGGGCACTTCATACTCATCAAAGGTAAAATCCTCCAAGAGGAACTATTAATTCTGAATAACTATGCTCCAAATACAAGGGCAGCCACATTCATTAACAAAACTTTAGTAAAGCTCAAAGCACACATTGCACCTCACACAATAATAGTGGGAAACTTCAACACACCACTTTCACCAATGGACAGATCATGGAAACAGAAACTAAACAGGGACACAGTGAAACTAACAGAAGTTATGAAACAAATGGATCTGACAGATATCTACAGAACATTTTATCCTAAAACAAAAAGATATACCTTTTTCTCAGCACCTCATGGTACCTTCTCCAAAATTGACCACATAATTGGTCACAAAACAAGCCTCAACTGATACAAAATTATTGAAATTGTCCCATGCATCCTATCAGATCACCATGGACTAAGTCTGATCTTCAATAACAAAATAAATAATAGGAAGCCAACATTCACGTGGAAACTGAACAACACTCTTCTCAATATCTTGGTCAAGGAAGGAATAAAGAAAGAAATTAAGGACTTTTTAGAGTTCAATAAAAATGAAGCCACAACGTACCCAAACTTATGGGACACAATGAAAGCATTTCTAAGAGGAAAACTCATAGCTCTGAGTGCCTCCAAAAAGAAACTAGAGAGAGTACACATTAGCAGCTTTACAACACACCTAAAAGCTCTAGAACAGAAGGAAGCAAATTCACCCAAGAGGAGTAGACAGCAGAAAATAATGAAACTCAGGGGCGAAATCAACCAAGTGGAAACAAGAAGAACTATTCAAATAATCAACCAATCAAGGAACTGGTTCTTTGAAAAAATTAAAAAGATAGACAAACCCTTAGCCAGACTCACTAGAGGGCACAGGGAAAGCATTCTAATTAACAAAATCAGAAATGAAAAGGGAGACATAACAACAGATCCTGAAGAAATCCAAAACACCATCAGATCCTTCTACAAAAGGCTATACTCAACAAAACTGGAGAACCTGGATGAAATGGAGAAGTTTCTAGACAGATACCTGGTACCAATGTTGAATCAAGATCAGGTTAATGATCTAAACATCCCTATATCCCCCAAAGAAATAGATGCAGTCATTAACAGTCTCCCAACCAAAAAAAGCCCAAGACCAGATGGGTATAGTGCAGAGTTCTATCACACCTTCAAAGAAGATCTAATCCCAGTTCTTCACAAACTATTCCACAAATAGAAACAGATGGTACTCTACCCAACTCATTCTATGAAGCCACAATTACTCTGATACCTAAACCAAAAAAAGACCCAACAAAGTTAGAGAACTTCAGACCAATTTCCCTTATGAATATTGATGCAAAAATCCTCAATAAAGTTCTTGCTAACAGAATCCAAGAACACAACAAAACAATCATACATTCTGACCAAGTAGGTTTCATCGCAGGGATGCAAGGATGGTTCAATATATAGATATCCATCAACATAATCCGGTATATAAACAAACTCAAAGAAAAACACCACATGATCATTCTTGTTAGATGCGGAGAAAGCATTTGACAAAATACAACACCCATTCATGATAAAAGTCTTGGAAAGATCAGAATATCAAGGCCCATACCTAAACATGATAAAAGCAATCTACAGCAAACCAGTAGCCAACATCAAAGTAAATGATGAGAATCTGGAAGCAATCCCACTAAAATCAGGGACTAGACAAGGCTGTCCACTCTCTCCCTACCTATTCAACATTGTACTTGAAGTCCTAGCCAGAGCAATTAGACAACAAAAGGACATCAAGGGGATACAAATTGGAAAGGAAGAAGTCAAAATATCACTTTTTGCAGATGATATGATAGTATATATAAGTGACCCTAAAAATTCCACCAGAGAACTCATAAGCCTGATAAACAGCTTCAGTGAAGTAGCTGGATATAAAATTAACTCAAACAAGTCAATGGCCTTTCTGTACACAAAGGATAAACAGGCTGAGAAAGAAATTAGGGAAACAACACCCTTCTCAATAGTCACAAATAATATAAAATATCTTGGAGTGACTCTAACTAAGGAAGTGAAAGATCTGTATGATAAGAATTTCATGTCTCTTAAGAAAGAAATTAAAGAAGATCTCAGAAGATTGAAAGATCTCCTATGCTCATGGATTGGCAGGATCAATATAGTAAAAATGGTTTTCTTGCCAAAAGCAATCTACAGATTCAACACAATCCTCATCAAAATTCCCACTCAATTCTTCAACGAATGATAAAGTGCAATTGGCAGATTCATCTGGAATAACAAAAAACCTAGGATAGCAAAAACTCTTCTCATGGATAAAAGAACCTCTGGGGGAATCACCATGCCTTACCTAAAGCTCTACTATAGAGCAATTGTGATAAAAGTTGCATGGAACTGGTATAGTGACAAACAAGTAGACCAATGGAACAGAATTGAAGACCCAGAGATGAACCCACACACCTATGCTCACTTGATCTTGGACAAGGGAGCTAAAACCATCCAGTGGAAAAAAGACAGCATTTTCAACAAATGGTGCTGGCACATCTGGTGGTTATCATGTAGAAGAATGAGAATTGATCCATTCCTATCTCCTTGTACTAAGGTCAAATCTAAGTGGATTACGGAACTCCACATAAAACCAGAGACACTGAAACTTATAGAGGAGAAAATAGGGAAAAGCCTTGAAGATATGGGTACAGGGGAAAAATTCCTGAATAGAACAGCAATGGCTTGTTCTGTAAGATCGAGAATCGATAAATGGGACCTCATAAAATTGCAAAAACTTCTGCAAGGCAAAAGACACCATCAATAAGACAAAAGACCACCAACACATTGGGAAAGGATCTTTACCTATCCCAAATCGGATAGGGGACTAATATCCAATATATATAAAGAACTCAAGAAGGTGGACTCCAGAAAATCAAATAACCCCATTAAAAAATGGGGCTCAGAGCTGAACAAAAAATTCTCACCTAAGGAATACCGAATGGCAGAGAAGCACCTGAAAAATGTTCAACATCCTTGATCATCAGGGAAATGCAAATCAAAACAACCCTGAGATCCCACCTCACACCAGTCAGAATCGCTAAGATCAAAAATTCAGGTGACAGCAGATGTTGGCAAGGATGTGGAGAATGAGGAACACTCCTCCATTGTTGGTGGGATTGCAAGCTTTTACAACCACTCTGGAAATCAGTCTGGTGATTCCTCAGAAAATTGGACATAGTACTATTGGAGGATCCAGCAACACCTCTCCTGGGCATATGTCCAGAAGATGTCCCAACCGGTAAGTCGGACACATGCTCCACTATGTTCATAGCAACCTTATTTATAATTGCCAGAAGCTGGAAAGAACCCAGACTCCCCTCAACAGAGGAATGGATACAGAAAATGTGGTACATTTACACAATGGAGTACTACTCAGCTATTAAAAAGAATGAATTTATGAAATTCCTAGGCAAATGGATGGACCTGGAGGGCATCATCCTGAGTGAGGTAACCCAATCACAAAAGAACTTGCACAATATGTACTCACTGATAAGTGGATATTAGCCCAGAAACTTAGGATTCCCAAGATATAAGATACAATTTGCTAAACTCATGAACCTCAAGAAGAACGAAGACCAAAGTGTGGACACTTTGCCCCTTCTTAGAATTGGGAACAAAACACCCATGGAAGGAGTTACAGAGACAAAATTTGGAGCTGTGACGAAAGGATGGACCATTTAGTGATTGCCATATCCAGGGATCCATCCCATAATCAGCTTCCAAACGCTGACACCATTGCATACACTAGCAAGATTTTGCTGAAAGGACCCAGATATAGCTGTCTCTTGTGAGACAATGCTGGGGCCTAGTAAACACAGAAGTGGATGATCACAGTCAGCTATTGAATGGATCACAGGGCCCCCAATGGAGGAGCTAGAGAAAGCACCCAAGGAACTACAGGGAACTGTAACCCTTTAGGTGGAACAACAATATGAACTAACCAGTACCCTGGAGCTCATCTCTAGCTGCATATGTATGAAAAGATGGCCTAGTCTGCCATCACTGGAAAGAGAGGCCCATTGGACTTGCAAACTTTATATGCCCCAGTACAGGGGAACGCCAGGGCCAAAAAGGGGGAGTGGGTGGGTAGGGGAGTGGGGGGTGTGGGTATGGGGGACTTTTGGGATAGCATTGGAAATGTAAATGGGGAAAATACTAATAAAAAAAAGTAATAAAAAATTTTACTAGCCATAACATCACTCAAGATCAAAGAATATGCCAGAATAGACTGGCAAAATTCCACAAGACCTCAGCCCTACACAAAGAACCATAGAAAACACAGAAAAGAAGATGTGTTCAACCCCAGGAAGAGAATGACAATTGATTGCTCAGTGCCAAACTGAAAAAATGTATACACAAGTAACTTTATACAAACTGAGCAGGTTATATTTAAGAGAGAGAGAGAGAGAGAGAGAGAGAGAGAGAGAGAGAGAGTGTGTGTGTGTGTGTGTGTGTGTGCACAGTAACAATTAATGATAAAAGATCATGAATTTAAAGGAAATCAGGGAAGAGTATAGAGCAGAATATGGAGGGAGGAGAGAAGAGAGAGAGGGAGAAAAAGAAATAGAGAGACAGAGAGACAGAAATAGAGACAGAGAGGTAGGTAGCAATTGTATTATAATCTAACAAATTTAATAATTAAAAGATAAACTAGTGTAATTTTTGTTTTCTGTAACGCCCAGAAAATGAAGATAATTATCATGTAGTGTTACACTGTTTCTTCTCAGTAGCTTCTTATAATAATATGGCATGTTTGTGTTTATTAGAAAAATATTTTAAAAATTATTATTGTTAAGTCTATTCTCTTATATGATCTTGTACAGGACACACCACAAATCGCTGTCAGTTGTTATTAGATTTCTATTGCTAACAACAGTCTCAGAGTTTCCTTTCCTTTTTTTTGTTTTGTTTTGTTTTGTTTTCGTTTTTTTTATAGGATTCCATGTTTCAGAAACAATGCTGTGATGCTTTGTAGAATGCATCTTAATTTACATTCTGCTGTTTTTACTTTTTCTTTTGATTAACATTCTAACTTTTTGGAGGAAGTCTTCAGAGACAAATGCCATCATTGACACCTCACCGTGAGAACATATGTCACTCTCATAATATATCATTGTCCCTAACAACTCCAGGTCAATGCCAAAACTCATTCCATATTATAGTTCTTAGAAGAAGTTACAGTGCACAGCCCAATACTTAACAGCTGGGAGCATTTTTATGTGCTTGTATATATAGGTCAATTACTTATAATTCTTCAAAACAGAGAAAATGTGTTTTTTATCAGTAATCTAAGTATGTATGTATCTATAATCTACTTATTACAGGTTAGTCTATTATCTATGCATCAGCTATCTCTGTATCTGTCATCTATCTGTTATTAATCTATCTACTTATATATCTCTAACTAGTTTTCTACATATTTGCATCAATATAAGCCAAGGAATACTTAATTGTATAATTAAGTAGATTTAATGTATAAATTGTACAATAATAAATGCAACCTTATTTCATTGTACAATGAGTTGTAATTTGGGCCATTGAAGTATCACTGGTTCCTGCAACTTTGTCATAAACACACGTGTAGCTTCTACCCTTTTGTGATGAGTTGTTACTATACTGATACCCATATTATTATTATTATTATTATCATTATTGGATCAGGGCTAAGGTCAGTCACTTCTTGAAGGAGCTGAGGCTGTGGATATTGGAGAAGAGCAAACTCAGTGCCCACTGTAGTTTCTCTGACTATGCATTAAACCGTGCACTTTTGTATTCCTGATGCTTGGAATGCTCTTCTCTCTGGACATATAGGCTTTCAGTCAAATTTTATTGCTTTTCTGATTTACTCAGTCACCTCTAAAGACTCAGAATAAGACACTCCGAATATTTTTCTTTAAGTTTCATATTACTCTTCCTGTGCTTGATTACTGTTCTCTAGGTTAAAACAATAATCTATATTGTTTACATGGTAATCAATGGGGCATAATCATCACTCTAGATTTAAGCACAATTTTGATCACATTTGCGTTTGTTGACAAAATGATTGCAAAGTAAATGATATTAACAATGGCAGAACCTAGTGAGACCACTGATATCCTAATACTGCAGAGTTAAATTAGGAGGCTGATCGTGAGCTGAAAGCCAGTGAGGACTAAATAGAATGATCACATATTAGTAAAAGAGAAAAAATGAAACTAAGTAGAGACTGTAGAAAACAGAGGGTTTTTTTCTTCCTACAAAAGTAGTCTTGTGTCAACAACCATTAACAGGCTCTGTCTGCACTATTATAAATTTAATTATTTTTTGATCTCAAAAAAAAGAAAAGAAAACCAAACTATATTAAAAATTTTAGTGTTCTTTAGTCCCTAACTATGTCTTCCCCAATGAATTTGATACTAAATATAATCTTCATTGTCACTTAAAGTAATTTCAGCTTATAGTAATTTAAAAAGGACCTCTCTAATGAAACTAAGGTGACAAATACAGAATCTCGACACTTTGTACAGTAATATGTCTAAACCTATAGTAAGTATCCACACCTTAACAGTTTGGCAGGCCAATACTATATAATATTGTTTAGTTTTATACTGAAGATTTGGGATTATAATGAGGAAATAAAGCTAATCTACCTAGTTATGATCAATTTTCATTACGCAACTGTAAAGACAGAGAAAATATAGAAATAGAACTATGAAAACTGTATTCAGTGAATTTAAAATCATTGATTTAGTTTCACTTTTCTTAGAGTTGAATTTTCACCTTGAATTATTAATTTTCCAGAGTTTTGATGTCATGACATTTTACACCTAAATGATTTAAGATGCATTTTTATAATCAGAGTAACACTATACAACTCAATAACTCTACCAATGATACAAATGATGTCTTATTTCAAAATCCATATAAAAGTACATAAAATTACCAAAATAATACTCTGAACTTGTTTACTTTGTTAATTATGAGTTAAAGGATTTAACCACATGAGGTTCACATTTAAACTCTGAATTAAGGTTCTCAGAAGAACACAGCAAGGAAAATGCATTCTATTAAATGGTTTGTGATAAAGCATTGGTTCCCACCAAAATGAAATCAGATGGCTCCAAGATTGTCAGAAAATATGAAGGAAGGAACAAACTGGAGGTCCTAGAGTGCAGATGACGGTTTTTTTACTTTGGGGAGAATCAAATTTTTAATTATAATGTCATTGAGAGTTTGGATGAAGTTGGCAATACTAGGCAGGACAGTCTACCAATTCAAATTCCAAATTCAAGAAACCACACTGTCACAGAAATATCTGGACTTAATGTAATGTTTGACTAATATCTAGTAAACCTCTGATAAAACAAGTTAATATTCATATTGATGTTCCTTCTATGAGGCTTCAGTCCCCTTCAGCTCATTGGGTATTTCTCTGGCTCCTTCACTGGGGACTTTGAACCCTCAGAGCTCCTTGGAACTATACTACCAATCAAAGAAAACATGTGGTGGAACTTGTGGCTCTAGCCATATTTGTAGCAGAGGATGGCCTAGTCGGTCATCAATGGGAAGAGAGGCCCTTTGGTCCTGTGAAGGTTCTATGCCCTAGGGAATGCCAGGACCAGGAATGGGAGTAGGTGGGCTGGAGAGCAGGGGGAGCAGGGGGAGCAGGGAGAGGATAGGGGATTTTCGGAGGGGAAACTAGGATAGAGTATAACATTTGAAATGTAAATAAAGAAAATATCTAATAAAAAAGAAATATAGGGAAATTTTCATATTAAAAAGAAAGGAATCAAAAAAAACACAAGTTAATGTATGGTCTTAGGCATAATAGGCACATAAAGTTATTAATTTAATTTAAAAAGTGATTCTGTGGAGACAGCTCAGTGTATAATGAAAGCACTTGGCAGTAAGCATCACAACATCATCTCGGATCCTCCGCATTTACAAAAATGCCAGGTGGGTATAATAGCTTTTCTATATACAAGTGCCTTGAAGGGAAAGATAGGGGAATACCACGAGCTAACAGGCTAAATCTGACTAAAAAGATCTCAATCTGCAAAGTCATAGTTAAGTGAATGAACTGGGCTCTGTAAATAAGATGGAGAATGATGGTGACAAAAGCATGACAACAGCCAGTAGCCTTGACATGCATGGGCTAGCTAACATGTAGCTGCACATAAATGTGTGCCCTCATGCATATGAATATATATCCATGCTTGAACACCCCCAACACACATCCTAGACAAACTGAAAACAATATGGTTACCCATAAATGAAAATATTTAAAGGTCTTAACTTTCCTTTTTAGGTCAATTTTAAGGTGGGATAATTATAAATCTACTACTTTCAGATATACTCAAAAGAGTGATCACATAATGTTTTCCTCATTATAACATCTTATATCATCATATCTATTTTAAAACTAAGAAATTAATGTTGGGGTAGTACTATTGTCAGTAAACCAGACATTTGTTTTCAGCAGGAGGCTTTTGTTTTATTTGCATTGTTTTGGCTGTATGTATGGATGTATGTACATATATGTATGTATTGTTAGAATTTCAAGGTCTAATCTAAGCCACTTCACTACATTTACTTGACCTGAAAGACAGATATTTTTTGCATCGGGACCATTTCAGGACCTATATTGCACATGGTGTTGACAGCACATAGATGAACCCAGGTGATGTCCTGGGAAAAAAAATCAATGTGTGCTATCTTAGGTAGCCTTTCAGTAGAGGAAACAGACTGAAGAAATGACATTAGAAGGTGATGCTCTCGTAGAATCTCAGCTGATCACAGGCTACAGGCTAGCCATGACATATCAATAGTGTGTTTAATAGCACCACTTTGCTAATATCATGTTTTAAAGGATTCTTATAAAATAATGATCTTCCCCATTCTTTACAGTATTTTGAGAGCAAGTCTCTAGGACATTACGAGGGAGCAGGATGCTAGAAACTTAACTCTGCCTATTGCAGGAAAGAATGCTTACATCTTGTATTCTAATTTCTCTCCAATATGGAAATGTTAATGCTGTTCAGTTTTCAAATCTTCTTTTGCCTTTGTGGACTGACAGCCACTAATTTTAATTGTGGATTTTAACCCAGATTTTCTGTTAGCAATGTTGTAGCTTGTTCCTATGTGGGGAGCTCTTTATATTTTCTCCTAATAATTCTGTAAATTCTTATGATTTTTCCATCTACATTTTCACACAAATCTCATGCCTATACTGTCTAAAGGGAAATGAATTAAATTCCCTGAGACTATTGAATTTCAACATTATATGTGATTATAAAGAATACATTTTCATTCCTCATTTAATATTTTGTACACCTATTTTCCATCCTCTGATTACTTCAATAAATTAGTTTGACATATGAGGCATTATTAAAATACATTTGCTGTGGAGACTATGAGAATTCATACAATATAAAAAATAAGCTATCAAGCCATCTGTCAGTGAGATCTTGGTACTTAAAAGGACGTCTCTTTTCTTGACACTTGTACATCTCTCCCACTTCTCATATGCTGCTCTGAATTTGACAGCTGCATGGGTGATTAGATCCTTCACCTGTGAAATTCAAATTCCAAATGCTTAATATATCACTTTTACCTAAAATAATATAGAGAAATGGAAAGGCTATCTATATTTATACGGCATATATTTATATATTGGTGGCTTATCTTGTTGCCAGGGCACAAAAGAAGCCTAAATATGTCATAAGCATTTTAGAGACAATTTATGGCTTTAATATTTCAATATTTAAAGATATATACATAATTTAAGTTTCAGTTATCCACCAGTGGTATGTTTTATATTTCTATGAAAGACCTTTTTAATAAAATCAAGGACAAATTTATTTTCACAGGCTACCTACTTTTTATTTTATTTTGAAGGTTTATTCATCTTTATTTTTATGTGTGTGGGAACTTTGCCTGTGTATATCTGTGTACTGCACGTGGGCATCATGCTCAAGGAGGCAAGAAGAGAGTGTCATATTCCCTGAGATGGAAATTATAGATGATTTTGAGCAACATTTGCTTGATTAGAATCGAGCCTGGGTCCTCTGGATGTAACTAAACACCGAGCAGTGTCTCCATCTTTCTATTTAAAAATGTTCTGCATTGGTAACTTTCATATAAATAT